>NC_090810.1:32368426-32373426 GCF_036512215.1 Solanum lycopersicum | reverse complement strand
TCTTCTTCTCGATCGTTTCTCTCTCTCCCTTCTTGTTCTTTCTATTTTCTTATTCAAACCCTCTTTCTTTTACCCTAATTAACATATAATTAAGAATAAAAGATGGCAATAATACCCCACTAATTAACTTAGGGTTACCTCTTTTAACCCCCAAGAATTTGAGTTATTAATATAAACCCACAAAATCTATAATTAAGGAAAGAATAGTCCCAAACGTCCCTTAAAACGTGTAAGGAAATCCGATTCTGCCTGGGATTTGCGCAACCTGTGACGGGCCGTCGTGCCTGCGACGGTCCGTCCTGCAGGTCGTCGCAGAGTTCAGAGACCCAAATTTCCACCAAGGGTCTGTGACGGTCCGTCACACCTGTGACGGTCCGTCCTGCCATTCCGTCACAAAGTTCAGAGAGTCGATTTTTAGTACCCAATTTCAGATTTTCTAAGTGTTTTGAAACGAAACCCTGCGACGGTCTGTCGTGCCCTTGACGGTCCGTCGTGGGGTCCGTCGCTTCTGCCAGTTTTTCCAGAATGGAAGTCTGTTGCTCAAAACGACTAAACAGGTTGTTACAATAGATACCAATTTACCCATCGTTCGTCCCCGAACGATCAAAAGAAGGAAAACAAGGGCGAAAAGGAGTACCTGAATCTGTAAACAGATGTGGGTATTTTTCTCGCATATCCGCCTCCTTCTCCCAAGTGGCTTCTTCAACGGGTCGATTCTTCCATTGCACCTTGATGGATGCAATCTCTCTTGACCTCAACTTGCGAACTTCTCTATCTAAAATAGCAACAGGCTCCTCCTCATAAGACAAGTTCTCATCAAGCAAAACTGAATCCCAACGGATGATGTAGTTTCCATCCCCATGGTATCTTTTCAACATAGACACATGGAATACCGGATGCACTCCGGACAGCCCTGGAGGCAAGGCTAACTCATAAGCCACCTCTCCTACTCGCTTAAGTACTTCAAATGGTCCAATGTACCTTGGACTTAGTTTACCCCTTTTTCCAAACCGCATCACCCCTTTCATGGGTGAAACTTTCAACAAGACTTGTTCACCCTCCATGAACTCTAAGTCTCTAACCCTTCGATCTGCATATTCTTTTTGTCTACTTTGCGCCGGTAGAAACTTTTCTTGAATAGACCTCACTTTTTCCATCGAATCCCTCAAGAGATCAGTACCCCAAGGTCTGACCTCGAACGCATCAAACCAATCAATGGGAGACCTACATCTCCTACCATACAATGCTTCAAATGGGGCCATATCAATGCTTGAGTGATAGCTATTATTGTATGAAAACTCCGATAAGGGTAAGAAGCTATCCCAATAACCACCAAACTCTATCACACACGCACGAAGCATATCCTCCAACACTTGAATCGTTCGCTCAGACTGACCATCGGTCTGGGGATGGAACGCAGTACTAAGGTCCAACCTAGTACCCAATTCTGCATGCAATGTTTTCCAAAACTTAGAAGTAAACTACGTACCTCTATCTGATATGATGGATAGTGGAACCCCATGCAATCGCACCACTTCCGAGATGTAAAGTTTGGCTAACTTTTCTGCATTGTAAGTCACCTTGACCGGAATGAAATGAGCAGATTTAGTTAGCCTATCAACAATCACCCAAATGGAGTCATACTTACCCATTGTCTTCGGAAGGCCAACCACAAAGTCCATTGCAATTCTTTCCCACTTCCATTCAGGAATGGGCATTCTTTGAAGTGTTCCTCCGGGCCTCTGGTGTTCATACTTTACTTGTTGACAGTTTGGACACTTGGCAATAAAGTCAACAATATCACGCTTCATTCTACTCCACCAAAAGTGTTGTTTTAGGTCACGATACATCTTGGTTGCGCCCGGATGTATAGAATACCTTGAACTATGAGCCTCTGTCAGAATAGTGTTGATCAAACCATCGATGCGGGGTACACATACCCTGCCCTTGATCCTCAAAACACCTTCCTCATCGATTTGTGCTTCCTTAGCCTCCCCTCGCAAAACTTTATCTTGAATTCTTCTTAGTTTCTCATCATCAAACTGTTTTCCCTTAATTTTGTCAAGAAAAGAAGATCTTGACTCCACACAAGCCAACAATCCTCCCCTCTCATTTACTTCTAATCTCATCAAGTCATTAGCTAGAGTCTGAACCTCTCTAGCCAATGGGCGTCTAGAAGCTTGCAAGTGAGCTAGACTTCCCATGCTTCCCGCCTTCCTACTTAAAGCATCCACTACAACATTCGCCTTCCCCGGATGATACAAGATAGTGATATCGTAGTCCTTTAGTAACTCCATCCATCTCCTCTGTCTTAAGTTCAAATCTTTCTGAGTAAAGACATACTGAAGGCTACGATGATCCGTATAGATCTCACACTTAACCCCATATAAATAGTGTCTCCATTGTTTTAATGCAAACACTACCGCGGCCAATTCCAAATCATGAGTGGGATAGTTACGTTCATGCACTTTTAATTGTCTTGAAGCATAAGCAATCACACTCTTCTCTTGCATTAGTACTGCACCCAAACCAGAATAGGATGCATCACAATAAACAATGAAGTTCTTACCCTCTACTGGCAAGGTAAGGATAGGTGCGGTAGTCAACAAAGTCTTGAGCTTCTGAAAGCTTTCCTCACATTCATCCGACCATACAAATGGGACATTCTGCTTAGTCAAGTTCGTCAATTGGGAAGCAATAGAAGAGAATCCCTTGACAAATCGGCGGTAGTAGCTAGCTAACCCAACAAAGCTCCTTATTTCTGACACATTAGTGGGTCTTACCCAATTCTTCACTGTCTCAATCTTAGAAGGATCCACCATCACTCCATCCTTAGAAACCACGTGCCCCAAGAAGGACACCGCATCTAGCCAAAACTCACACTTAGAGAACTTGGCATAAAGCTTTTTCTCCCTCAACATTTCCAATACCATTCTCAAATGCTCTTCATGTTCCTTCTTGCTCTTTGAGTATACCAATATATCATCAATAAATACGATCACGAAGAGGTCCAAATATGGCTTAAAAATCCCGTTCATCAAGCTCATGAACGCAGCAGGGGCATTCGTAAGACCAAAGGACATCATTACAAATTCGTAATGCCCATACCTCGTTCGAAAAGCAGTCTTTGGCACATCCGTTGCCCGTATTTTCAATTGATGATAACCGGATCTCAAGTCAATCTTAGAGAAGACACAAGCACCTTGTAACTGATCGAACAAATCATCAATGCGGGGAAGAGGATACTTGTTCTTTATGGTTACCTTGTTTAGTTGTCTGTAGTCTATACACATTCGGAAACTCCCATCCTTCTTCTTTACAAACAAAACCGGAGCACCCCAAGGAGATGCACTTGGTCTAATGAAGCCTTTGTTCAATAACTCTTGAAGTTGTGCTTTTAACTCTCTTAACTCCGCGGGAGCCATTCTATAAGGGGGTATAGAAATGGAGCGAGTACCGGGTTCAAGATCAATACAAAAGTCAATATCCCTATCCGGTGGCATACCAGGAAGATCTGCAGGGAACACATCCAGAAACTCACGAACTACTGAAACCGACTCAATCGAAGGTACTTGGGTAGTGTCATCCTTGAGATGTGCCAAGAAAGCTAAACACCCTTTACTAATCATTTTCTTAGCACGAAGAAAGGAGACGATGCGGACCGGATTGGAAGTGTAGTCACCCTCCCACACTAACGGGTCTGTCCCAGGCTTGGCTAACGTCACCGTTTTAGCATTACAATCCAAGATTGCAAATTGCGGAGAAAGCCAAGTCATACCCAGAATCACGTCAAAATCATCCATTTCTAAGATAACCAAATCTACATAAGTGTTGCTCCCCACAAAGTTTACCAAACAAGACCTATATACCTTTTCAACTACCACAGACTCACCCACCGGAGTAGAGACACGAATAGGCATATCAAGTAATTCACAATGTAAATTTAGACCATTAGCAAATGAGGAATATACATAAGAAAACGTGGATCCAGGATCAAACAATACAGAAGCCATGCAATCACAAACCAGAAGATTACCTGTGATGACAGCATCAGATGCCTCCGCTTCAGACCGCCCAGGGAAAGCGTAACAATGGGCCCTATCGTTCGTCTGTCCGTTGCCCCTACCATGTTGTGATGTAGTGGCCCCAGTTTGCCCATTACCTCTGCTGTTTTGGTGACCACTATTACCTCGACCACCACGCCCTCCAGAAAAACGGCCTCTACCATGACCACCTCTACCTCTAGCTATTGGGGGTCTGTAACTTGGTCTGGGACAATTTCTCCTAATATGTCCAATCTCCCCACATCCATAACATTCTTTGGAGTCGATCATATGCCCCTCGGAGAAGTGTTGACCGGTCTGAGGTGGTCCCCCAACTACAGTCTGTAGTGAAGACTGAATTGGTCGGACTGAGTAACTTCCCGAACCCTGTCCTCTAGTGTAAGAACCATTAAACTCACCTCCCTTTCGAAGCCTTTTTGATGTCGATGTTGTGGTGAAGTCGTCTGGCTTCACTCCTTCCACTTCTATCACAAAGTCTACCACCTCTTGGAAGGATTTTGCCGTTGCCGCTATCTGTAAGGCCGAAATCCGCAATTCTGACCTCAACCCCTTCACAAACCGGCGAATCCGCTCTTGAGGACTGAAACAGAGTTGAGTGGCATATCTGGATAGTGCACGAAACTTAGCCTCATAAGCATTAACCGACATCCTACCTTGCTCTAGGCTCAAGAACTCATCCCTTTTCCGATCCCTCAAAGTCCGGGGGATATACTTCTCCATAAACAAACTAGAGAATGAGGCCCAAGTCATAGGTGGTGCCTCTATTGGTTGACACTCGATATGTAATCGCCACCACATTTTGGCGTTCCCTTGAAACTGATAACTCACGAACTCAACACCAAACCGTTCTACTATACCCATCTTGTGCAGTAGCTCGTGACAGTCAACCAGAAAATCATAAGCATCCTCAGATTCCGCACCCTTGAATACTGGAGG
>NC_090810.1:32318426-32338426 GCF_036512215.1 Solanum lycopersicum | reverse complement strand
GTAACTGTAGTGTATGGTTTTAATACAGTGGAACAGAGAAAAAGTTTATGGCAGGAAATGAAGGCAATGTCAAAAGGTGTTACTCAGCCTTGGCTCATTGCAGGAGATTTTAATGATATTCTCTCTACTAAGGATAGGTTAGATAGAGGGCCTGTTACTAAGAATGAAATACCAGACTTTGGTGACTGTGTGAGAGATATGGAGGTTACTGAATTGCAATGGAAAGGGAACTACTATACCTGGAATAATAAACAGTGTGGAGAAGATAGAATATCAAGTAGAATTGATAGAGCATTGGGAATGATGAATGGATGGATAAATGGGGACATGTCATTACTGAGTATGGAAATCCAAATATATCTGATCATAGCCCTATGATGATAATATTACAAAAAACTCACCAGTATGGAAAAGTCAGTTTTAAATTCTTTAATATATGGATTGAACATGAAAGTTTCATGGATAAGGTGGATGAAGTATGGAGAAAAGACTATGGGAATAGCAAAATAAAACAAGTGTGGTGGAAATTGAGGAACCTACAGCCAGTCTCAACTCAGTTGAATAAAAAAGAGTTTAAATATATTGGGAAGCAGATTGAGATGGCTAGAGTGGAAATTGCAAATGTCCAAGATCAACTTAAAGAGAAGGCTACTGATGAGCTAGTTGGGAAGGAAAAAGAGTTATTAATCAAGCTAGAAAAATGGTCATTGATAGAAGAAAGTGCTTTGAGGCAGAAAGCAAGGATAAAATGGATTCAATTAGGGGATGCCAACAATAAGTTCTTCAGCTCAATTATAAAGGAGAGAACTCAAAATAAACAAATAAGGAATATTATGTCTTTGAAGAGTAAGATGCTATATGCTCAGAATGATATTCAGGAGGAGTTTGTGAGCTTTTACAAGAGTCTTATGGGAACTTCAGCAGGCAATCTACCAGCCATTAATACTCAAGTGATGAAGAGAGGGCATACTCTAACAAAGCAGCAGAGGATACATCTATGTGCTGAGATTACAGAACAGGAGATATATAAAGGTTTGAAGTCCATAGGGAATGATAAGGCTCCAGGTATAGATAGATATAATGCTTACTTCTTTAAGTATACTTGGCAGATCATTAAAAGGGATATCATTGAAGATGTTCAGAGTTTTTTCACAAAAGGCAAATTGTACAAGGCTTTTAATTGTACTCTAGTGTGTCTTATCCCAAAAGTTCAGAATCCTAAAACAGTGAAAGAATACAGGCCAATAGCTTGTTGTACTGTGGTTTATAAGATCATCTCCAAAGTTCTAACTAATAGGCTGCATAAAGTGATTCAAAGTGTTATCTGTGACAGCCAAGCATGATTCATCCCAAAAAGGAAGATCTCTGATAATATAGTGCTTGCTCATGAGTTGGTTAAAGCTTATACTAGGAAACATATCTCTCCAAGGTGCATGCTGAAGATTGACTTACAGAAGGCTTATGATTCAGTGGAATGGGCATTTTTTGAGCAAGTAATGTATGGTTTAGGATTTCCTGAGATGTTTGTGCAATGGGTAATGAAATGTGTCAAAACTGTGAACTATTCTATAGTAGTTAATGGGCAGATTTCACAAAGTTTTGAAGCAGCTAAAGGGTTGAGACAAGGAGATCCAATGTCTCCTTTTCTATTTGCTATAGCAATGGTGTATCTGAGTAGGACCCTTAAAGGCCTTAGAGATGATAAAAAGTTTAAGTACCATCCTAAGTGTTCAAAGCTTGATGTTACTCATCTATGTTTTGCAGATGACCTGTTATTGTTTGCTAGAGGTGATCTTGAGTCTGTCAAAGCAATTCAATTATTTTTCTCTCATTTTTCCCAAGCTTCAGGGTTACAGGCTAACCTCAATAAAAGTTCAATATATTGTGGAGGTGTGCAAAGAGAAGTGAGGCAACAGATTGTTCAGCAGCTGGGATACAACATGGAAGAATTGCCTTTTAAATATTTGGGAGTTCAATTATCAACTAAGAAAATGTCAGTTATGCAATGGCAACCACTTATTGATAGAATAATGGCAAAAATCAACTCTTGGACAGCTGGGAAGCTATCTTATGTAGTGAGAGCTAAACTGGTGCAGACAGTGTTATATGGTGTTCAATCTTATTGGGCACAATTGTTCATCTTTACAGCTAAGATAATCAAGTTGATTGAGAGTCTGTGTAGAAGCTACTTATGGTCAGGAACTAGACATGTTACTAAGAAGGCTTTAATAGCATGGGAGCAAGTTTGCAGGCCTAAAAGTGAAGGTGGCATGAGGCTGATAAACATGCAAGTATGGAATAGAGCAGCAGTAGCTAAACTCTGTTGGGACTTGGCAAACAAAGAAGAAAAGTTATAAATCAAATGGATTCATGCTTATTACTTAAAAGATCAGATTGAATGGCAGAAGAGAGATCAAGCCAGCTGGATGATCAGGAAAATTATGAATGCCAAGCACATAGTTGATCAGTGTCAACCAAAGCAAGGAAAAGGGGTGATCAAGCACATTTATGACTATCGTAGAGGGGAGAAGATCAAACCTGAATGGAGGTGCTTAATGTTTAAAAATGCAGCCAGACCAAAAGCTTGTTTTACCCTATGGATATTGATGAACAGGAAGCTAGCAACAGCGGATAGACTTACTAAATGGGGAATGATACTTGATAGGGATTGTGTACTATGCAAAAGGGCAGAAGAGAGTATGGAGTATCTGTTCATCCAATGTCACTATGCTGAAGAAGTATAGGAGAGACTGCTAAGGTGGATTAATGTACCTAGCAACATGCCAAAGTCTTGGACAGAGTTTAATCAATGGTGTGTTAAATATGGGAAAGGGAAGACTGTTAGAGCTCAAATATTCAAAGAGGTACTTGCAGAAGGAGTCTATGGAGTGTGGAGTGAAAGAAACAAGAGAATTTTTTGAGGAAAAGAGTAGCTTGATTGATGAAGTTGTTAAGAGGATAGCTTATGTAACTACAACTAGATTTCCCAATAGTCTTATCAATGTTATTAAACATAGGAAGATTTTAGTCTATAGTTATTAGATTAGTGTTATAGAGTTCTTTATTTGGTTTTAAGCATGTTGTGTTAGCTGCTTGTTTTGTAAGGTTTTCTCGGTAATTAATAAAAAGTTAGTTACCCAAAAAAAATCATGATGATGATAACAATAATAATAATAATAATATTAACAATAATAATAATAATAATAATAATAATTATAATAATTATAATTACAATAATAATAATATAATAATAATTATTATTATTATCATAATAATAATAATAAAAAACTGTAATAATAATAATAAAAATAATAATAATAATAATAATAATGATGATGATAATAATAATAATAATAATAATATTAATAATAATAACAATAATGATGATGATAACAATAATAATAATAACAATAATAATAATAATAATAATAATAATAATAATAATTATTATTATTATTATTATAATTACAATAATAATAATAATATAATAATAATTATAATAATAATACTAATAATGATGATGATGATGATGATAATAATAATTATAATAATAATAATATAATAATAATAATAATAATTATCATAATAATAATAAATATAATAATAATGATGATGATAATAATAATAATAATAAATAATAATAATAACTATAATAATAATAATAATACTAATAATAATCATCATCATCATAATAATAATGTAACGACCTGTTTAGTCGTTTTGAGCAGCAGATTTTATTTCTGGGAAAACAGGCTGAGACGACGGAACCCACGACGGAACGTCATGGGCACGACGGACCGTCGAGGGTGTCTTGTGGTGATGACTTCCAGATTTTGGGGATAATAATAGTTATTGATTTTATTAATGAGTTTAAGTCTTCCGCATTACTTTACGTTGATATTATATTGAAATGTTAAGGTTTAGATTGGTTGGTTCGCTCACATAGGAGGGTAAGTGTGGGTGCCAGTCGCAACCCGGTTTGGGTCGTGACAAACTTGGTATCAGAGCATTAGGTTCGTTGGTCTCATCACACAAGAACGAGTCTAGTAGAGTCTTATGGAACGGTAGGGGGACGCCTTTACTTTTCTTTGAGAGGCTATAAGACTTTAGGAAAATTCCATTCTTTCTTTCTTTCTTTCGTGCTACTACTTGAATCCAATTGGTATCTAGGTGATACAAATTGGTATCTGACCATCTTCACTCTCTTTCGCAGATGGTTAGAACTAGAGCAACGACTACGCCAATACCAATACCAGCACCGGCGGGACAAGGTGCGTCTGAGCAAGCCACTGGGGCTGTTGCTCGAGGAAGAGCAGTGGCAAGAGGCCGTGGTAGAGGTCGTGGGAGGACGTCCTCTAGGGGAAGAGAACGAGCACCTAGCCCATCTGATACTAGGGCAGTGACTCCTCCACCGACTGAGGAAGTAATAAGAGAAGGGGAGGATGGGGAAACTGAACAAGTGCAGAATGAGGGATTGTCACCCCAGCCTACCCCAGAGATGATCAATCAGGTTCTCGCCTATCTCAGTGGGTTGTCTGATCAAGGTCAGGCACCTCCAGTGTTTTCTGCGCCAACACCTCCGGTTTTAGAAGTACAACATGCAGCCACTAGGGCTCCTCGTATGGATGCCTCATTGGACATAGGCACATTTCCACGTCTGACTACTGGGCCTATAATGACAAATGATCAGCATGAACTTTTCAGTAAGTTCTTGAAATTGAAACCTCCGATCTTCAAGGGTGCTGAATCGGAGGATGCTTATGATTTTCTGGTTGACTGTCACGAGCTACTACACAAGATGGATATAGTAGAACGGTTTGGTGTGGAGTTTGTGACTTATCAGTTTCAAGGGAACGCCAAAATGTGGTGGCGGTCACATATTGAGTGTCAACCAACAGAGGCACCACCTATGACTTGGGCCTCATTCTCTAGCTTGTTTATGGAGAAGTATATCCCCCGAACTTTGAGGGATAGGAAAAGGGATGAGTTCTTGAGCCTAGAGCAAGGTAGGATGTCGGTCAATGCATATGAGGCTAAGTTTCGTGCATTATCCCGGTATGCCACCCAACTATGTTTCAGTCCACAAGAGCGGATTCGCCGTCTTGTGAAGGGGTTGAGGTCAGAGTTGCGGATTTCAGCCTTACAGATAGCGGCTATGGCAAAATCCTTCCAAGAGGTGGTAGACTTCGTGATAGAGGTGGAAGGAGTGAAGCCAGATGACTTCACCTCGACATCGACATCAAAAAGGTTTCGAAAGGGAGGTGAGTTTAATGGTTCTTACTCTAGAGAACAAGGTTCCGGAGGTTACGCAGTTCGACCCATTCAGTCTTCACTACAGACTGTAGTTGGGGGTCCACCTCAGACCGGTCAACACTTCTCTGAGAGACCTATGCTTGACTCCAGAGAGTGTTATGGGTGTTGGGAGACTGGGCATATTAGGAGAAATTCTCCAAAACAGAGTTATAGACTCCCAATGGCTAGAGGTAGAGGTGGTCATAGTAGAGGCCGTCATTCTGGAGGACGTGGTGGTCGAGGTAATGGTGGTCACCAAAACGGCCGAGGTGATGGGCAAACTGGAGCCACTACATCACAACATGGTAGGGGCAACGGACAGATGAACGATAGGGCCCATTGTTACGCTTTCCTTGGGAGGTCTGAAGCGGAGGCATCTGATGCTGTCATCACATGTAATCTTCTGGTTTGTGATTGCATGGCCTCTGTATTGTTTGATCCTGGATCCACATTTTCTTATGTATCTTCATTATTTGCTAATGGTCTAAATTTACATTGTGAATTACTTGATATGCCTATTCGTGTTTCTACTCCGGTGGGTGAGTTTGTGGTAGTTGAAAAGGTATATAGGTCTTGTTTGGTGAAATTTGTGGGGAGCAACACTTACGTAGATTTGGTTATCTTGGAAATGGATGATTTTGATGTAATTCTGGGTATGACTTGGCTTTCTCCAAATTTTGCAATCTTGGATTGTAATGCTAAAACCGTGACGTTAGCCAAGCCTGGGATAGATCCGTTAGTTTGGGAGGGCGACTACACTTCCAATCCGGTGCATATCATCTCCTTTCTTCGTGCTAAGAAAATGGTTAGTAAAGGGTGTTTAGCTTTCTTGGCACATCTCAAGGATGACACTACCCAAGTACCCTCAATTGAGTCGGTTTCGGTGGTCCGTGAGTTTCTGGATGTGTTCCCTGCAGATCTTCCTGGTATGCCACCGGATAGGGATATTGACTTCTGTATTGATCTTGAACCCGGTACTCGCCCCATTTCTATACCCCCTTATAGAATGGCTCCCGCGGAGTTAAGAGAGTTAAAAGCACAACTTCAAGAGTTATTGAACAAAGGCTTCATTAGACCAAGTGCATCTCCTTGGGGTGCTCCGGTTTTGTTTGTAAAGAAGAAGGATGGGAGTTTTCGAATGTGTATAGACTACAGACAACTAAACAAGGTAACCATAAAGAACAAGTATCCTCTTCCCCGCATTGATGACTTGTTCGATCAGTTACAAGGTGCTTGTGTCTTTTCTAAGATTGACTTGAGATCCGGTTATCATCAATTGAAAATACGGGCAACGGATGTGCCAAAGACTGCTTTTCGAACGAGGTATGGGCATTACGAATTCGTAGTGATGTCTTTTGGTCTTACGAATGCCCCTGTTGCGTTCATGAGCTTGATGAACGGGATTTTTAAGCCATATTTAGACCTCTTCGTGATCGTATTTATTGATGATATATTGGTATACTCAAAGAGCAAGAAGGAACATGAAGAGCATTTGAGAATGGTATTGGAAATGTTGAGGGAGAAAAAGCTTTATGCCAAGTTCTCTAAGTGTGAGTTTTGGCTAGATGCAGTGTCCTTCTTGGGGCACGTGGTTTCTAAGGATGGAGTGATGGTGGATCCTTCTAAGATTGAGACAGTGAAGAATTGGGTAAGACCTACTAATGTGTCAGAAATAAGGAGCTTTGTTGGGTTAGCTAGCTACTACCGTCGATTTGTCAAGGGATTCTCTTCTATTGCTTCCCAATTGACGAACTTGACTAAGCAGAATGTTCCATTTGTATGGTCGGACGAGTGTGAGGAAAGCTTTCAGAAGCTCAAGACTTTTGACTACCGCACCTATCCTTACCTTGCCAGTAGAGGGTAAGAACTTCATTGTTTATTGTGATGCATCCTATTCTGGTTTGGGTGCAGTACTAATGCAAGAGAAGAGTGTGATTGCTTATGCTTCAGGGCAACTAAAGGTGCATGAACGTAACTATCCGACCCACGATTTGGAATTGGCTGCGGTGGTGTTTGCATTAAAGCAATGGAGACACTATTTATATGGGGTTAAGTGTGAGATCTATACAGATCATCGTAGCCTACAGTATGTCTTTACTCAGAAAGATTTGAACTTGAGACAGAGGAGATGGATGGAACTACTGAAGGACTACGACATCACTATTTTGTATCATCCGGGGAAGGCGAATGTTGTAGCGGATGCTTTAAGTAGAAAAGTGGGAAGCATGGGAAGTCTAGCTCACTTGCAAGCTTCTAGACGCCCATTGGCTAGAGAGGTTCAGACTCTAGCTAATGACTTGATGAGATTAGAAGTAAATGAGAAGGGAGGATTGTTGGCTAGCGTGGAGTCAAGATCTTCTTTTCTTGACAAAATTAAGGGAAAACAGTTTGATGATGAGAAACTAAGGCGAATCCAAGATAAAGTATTGCGAGGGGAGGCTAAGGAAGCACAAATCGATGAGGAAGGTGTTTTGAGAATCAAGGGAAGGGTATGTGTACCCCGCGTCTATGATTTGATCAACACTATTCTGACAGAAGCTCATAGTTCAAGGTATTCTATACATCCGGGTGCAACCAAGATGTATCGTGACCTAAAACAACACTTTTGGTGGAGTAGAATGAAGCATATATTGTTGACTTTATTGCCAAGTGTCCAAACTGTCAACAAGTAAAGTATGAACACCAAAGGCCCAGAGGAACACTTCAGAGAATGCCCATTCCGGAATGGAAGTGGGAGAGAATTGCAATGGACTTTGTGGTTGGTCTTCCAAGGACAATGGGTAAGTATGACTCCATTTGGGTGATTGTTGATAGGTTAACTAAATCTGCTCATTTCATTCCGGTAAAGGTGACTTACAATGCAGAGAAGTTAGCCAAGATCTATATCTCAGAAATCGTTCGATTGCATGGGGTTCCACTATCCATCATATCAGATAGAGGTACGCAGTTTACTTCTAAGGTTTCGCCAATGAAAGGGGTGATGCGATTTGGTAAGCGAGGTAAACTTAGCCCAAGGTATATTGGTCCATTTGAAGTACTTAAGTGAGTAGGGGAGGTGGCTTATGAGTTAGCCTTGCCTCCAGGGCTGTCCGGAGTGCATCCGGTATTCCATGTGTCTATGTTGAAAAGATATCATGGGGATGGAAATTACATTATCCGTTGGGATTCAGTTTTGCTTGATGAGAATTTGTCTTATGAGGAGGAGCCTGTTGCTATTTTAGATAGAGAAGTTCGCAAGTTGAGGTCAAGAGAGATTGCATCCATCAAGGTGCAATGGACGAATCGACCGGTTGAAGAAGCCACTTGGGAGAAGGAGGCGGATATGCAAGAAAAATACCCATATCTGTTTACAGATTCAGGTACTCCTTTTCGCCCTTGGTTTCCTTCTTGTGATCGTTCGTGGACGAACGATGGGTAAATTGGTATCTAATGTAACGACCTGTTTAGTCGTTTTGAGCAGCATATTTTATTTCTGGAAAAACAGGCTGAGACGACGGAACCCACGATGGAACGTCATGGGCACGACGGACCGTCGAGGGTGTCTCGTCCCAAAACACTTAGAAATTCTGAAATTTGGGTGCTGAAATCGACTCTCTGAACTTTGTAACGAAATGCCAGGATGGACCGTCACAGGTGTGACGGACCGTCACAGGCCCTTGGTGGAAATTTGGGTCTCTGAACTTTGCGACGACCTGCAGGACGGACCGTCGCAGGCACGACGGCCCGTCACAGGTTGCGCAATCCCAGTCCGGGTCGGATTTCTTGATACGTTTTAAGGGACGTTTTTGACTATTCTTGCCTTAATTATAAAGTTAGTGGGTTAATGTTAATAAGTCTAATTACTTGGGGGTTAAAAGAGGTAACCTTAAGTTAATTAGTGGGGCATTATTGCCATCTTTTATCCTTAATTATATACTAATTAGGGTAAAAGAAAGAGGGTTTGAATAAAGAAAATAGAAAGAAGAAGAGAAAGAGAGAGAAAGTTGAACGAGAAAGAGGAGAGACGAAGAGGACACAAAGCTTTGGGAATTTGCTTGCTTGATTTCTAATCTTCGGTGGAGGTAGGTTATGGTTTTCATGCTTTCATAGTAAACTCTTAATAGAGAATGATATGTATTGATAGTATTGTAAACCCTGCTATGTGCTTAATTGTATGCATGCATGAACGTGATTATATAATTGTGATTATATTAAGCATGATGAAGTTATTGAATCCCAAATCTTGATAAAAACCTAATCTCTTTTTAATAATGATGCCTTGTTAAGGGAGAAGGCTTGATGAACTAAAGTAATGAGATTGATAATGCCTTGGTAAGAAAGAAGGCTTGATGAATTGATGGACGGAGATTTAGGGGATCGGGTGTCACGAACCGACACGTAGAATTAGGGGATCGAGTGTCACGAACCGACACGTAGATTTAGGGGATGGGGTGGCACGAACCGACACGTAGAATTAGGGGATCGGGTGTCACGAACCGACACGTAGAATTAGGGGATCGGGTGTCACAAACCGACACGTAGAATTAGGGGATCGGGTGTCACGAACCGACACGTAGAATTAGGGGATCGGGTGTCACGAACCGACACGTAGATTTAGGGGATCGGGTGTCACGAACCGACACGTAGATTTAGGGGATCGGAGTGTCACATACCGACACAAGAGGACTAATGAATATGAGGGATCGGAGTGTCACGTACCGACACAAGAGGATTAATGAATATGAGGGAGCGGAGTGTCACGTACCGACACAAGAGAAATAAAGATAATGAATCTTGAAAGAGGTTAATATACTCAATCTAATGAACATAATTCCCAAATGAGTATGGTATCGAGGCTTGAGTCCTCATGTGTGAACTTGACGGTAACTGTTAATGATATAGTACTTGTTGTTGCTGCATGTTGAGTATCATGGTTGATTTTATGATATTATTGATATATATTGATTTCTATTTTGAGTTGGCCGATGATATATACTCAGTACCCGTGTTTTGTACTGACCCCTACTTTTATGTTCTCTTCTTGTTTAATTGTGGAGTGCAGCAAATGTGCCATCGTCTTCAACTCAACAGTAATTCAAGCCAGTCTTACTACATCGGAAATTCAGGGTGAGCTAATACTTCTAGCTTGGACTGGATCTTCTTCTTCAAGTCTTGATGCCTCGAACTTCCGGCATGGACTAGCCTTATTTGTTTTAGCTTTTTAGAATACTCTTAGTTTAGTACTTTGATCATAGATGTTCTTGTGGTGATGACTTCCAGATTTTGGGGATAGTAATAGTTATTGATTTTATTAATGAGTTTAAGTCTTCCGCATTACTTTACGTTGATATTATATTGAAATGTTAAGGTTTAGATTGGTTGGTTCGCTCACATAGGAGGGTAAGTGTGGGTGCCAGTCGCAACCCGGTTTGGGTCGTGACAAATAATAATAATAATAATAATAATCATAATAATAAGAATAATAATAATTATTATAATAATAATAATAATTATTAATAATAATTATTATAATAATAATAATTATAATAAATATAATAATAATAATAATAATATAGATAATAATAATAATAATATTAATAATAATAACAACAATAATAATAATAATTACAATAATAAAAATAATAATATTAAAAATAAAAAATAATTATAATAATAATAATTATGATAATAATAACAATAATAATAATAATTATAATAATAATAATAATTATTATTATTATTATAATAATAAAAAAAATAGTAATCATAATAATAATAATAATAATAATAAGAATAACAATAATAATAATAATAATAACAATAACAATAATAATCAGAATAATAATAATCATAATAATAATAATCATTATAATAATAATCATAATAATCCTAATAATAATAATAACAATAATAATAATGTAACAATAATAAAAATAATAATGACAATAATAATTATTATTATATTGATAATAAGTATAATAATTATAATAATAATAATTACTATAATCATAATTATAATAATAAAAATTTATATTATTATAATAATAATAATAATAATAATAATAATAATAATCATATTAATAATAATCATAATAATCCTAATAATAATAATAATTATTATTATTATTATAATAATAATAATAATCATAATAATAATAATAGTAATAATAATAATTATAATAATGATGATAATAACCATAATAATAATAATAATAACAATAATATTAACAACAATAATTATAATTATAAATAATAATAGGTATAATAATAATAGTAATAATAGTAATGATAATAGTAATGATAATAATAATATTAATAATAATAATAATAATAATAATAATCATAATAATAAAAATAATCATAATAATCCTGATAATAATAATAAAGATATAATAATCAAAATAATAATAATAATAATAATAATAATCATAATAATAAAAATAATAATAATAATAATAATGATTATAATAATAATAGTAATAATAATAATAATAATTGTTATAATATGTCACGACCCAAACCGGGTTGCGACTGGCACCCACACTTACCCTCCTATGTGAGCGAACCAACCAATCTAAACCTTAACATTTCAACGTATATCAACAGAAAGTAATGCGGAAGACTTAAACTCATTAATAAAAACAATTCAAAACTATTATTATCATCCCCAAAATCTGGAAGTCATCATCACAAGAACATCTACAATCAAATGACTAAACTAAGAGTATTCTAAAAGCTAAAAATACATAAGAAGCTAGTCCATGCCGGAAGTTCAAGGCATCAAGACTTGAAGAAGAAGATCCAGTCCAAGCTAGAAGCATTAGCTCACCCTGAATTTCTGATGTAGTAAGACTGGCTTGAATTACTGTTGAGTTGAAGACGATGGCATGTTTGCTGTACTCCACAAATAAACAAGAAGAAAACATAAAAGTAGGGGTCAGTACAAAACACGGGTACTGAGTAGATATCATCGGCCAACTCAAAATAGGGAACAGTATATATCAAGTATTATCGTAAATCAACTATAAAACTCAACATGTAACAACAACAAGTACTATAATCATCAATAAGTACCATCAAGTTCACACATGAGGACTCAAGCCCCAATACCATACTCATTTGGGAATCATGTTCGTTAGATTGAGTATATTAACATCTTTCAAGATTCATTATCTTTATTTCTCTTGTGTCGGTACGTGACACTCCGCTCCCTCATATTCATTATTCCTCTTGTGTCGGTACATGACACTCCGATCCCCTAAATCTACATGTCGGTTCGTGACACCCGATCCCCTAAATCTACGTGTCGGTTCGTGACACCCGATCCCCTAATTCTACGTGTCGGTTCGTGACACCCGATCCCCTAATTCTACGTGTCGGTTCGTGACACCCGATCCCCTAATTCTACGTGTCGGTTCGTGACACCCGATCCCCTAATTCTACGTGTCGGTTCGTGACACCCGATCCCCTACATGTGTCGGTACGTGACACTCCGATCCACTAATATCATTCTGTAAATCATCAAGCCTTCTCTATACCAAGGCATCATCAATCCCATTACTTTAATTCATCAAGCCTTCTTCTATACCAAGGCATCATCATTAATAACGTATATTAAAGTTTCTTTTCAAGATTTGGGATTCAATATTTTCATCATGCTTATCTTATCACAATCACATAATCATATTCATGCAAACATACAATTAAGCATATAGTAGGGTTTACAATACTACCAATACATATCATTCTCTATTAAGAGTTTACTATGAAAGCATGAAAACCATAACCTACCTCCACCGAAGAATTGGAATCAACAAGCAATCTCCCAAGCTTTGATATTCTTCTTCCTCGTTCGACTCTTTCTCTCTCAATCGATCAATCTATCTCTCGCTTTTCTTTTCTCTTTTCTTATTCAAAACCCTCTTTCTTTTACCCCAAATTAACATATAATTAAGAATAAAAGATGGCAATAATACCCCACTAATTAACTTAGGGTTACCTCTTTTAACCCCCAAGAATTTGAGTTATTAATATAAACCCACGAAATCTATAATTAAGGAAAGAATAGTCCCAAACGTCCCTTAAAACGTGTAAGAAAATCCGATTCTGCCTGGGATTTGCGCAACCTGTGACGGGCCGTCGTGCCTGCGACGGTCCGTCCTGTAGGTCGTCGCAGAGTTCAGAGACCCAAATTTCCACCAAGGGTCTGTGACGGTCCGTCACACCTGTGACGGTCCGTCCTGCCATTCCGTCACAAAGTTCAGAGAGTTGATTTTTAGTACCCAATTTCAGATTTTCTAAGTGTTTTGAAATGAGACCCTGCGACGGTCCGTCGTGCCCATGACGGTCCGTCGTGGGGGTCCGTCGCTTCTGCCAGTTTTTCCAGAAATAAAGTCTGCTGCTCAAAACGACTAAACGGGTCGTTACATAGATACCAATTTACCCATCGTTCGTCCCCGAACGATCAAAAGAAGGAAAACAAGGGCGAAAAGGAGTACCTGAATCTTTAAACAGATGTGGGTATCTTTCTCGCATATCCGCCTCCTTCTCCCATGTGGCTTCTTCAACCGGTCGATTCTTCCATTGCACCTTGATGGATGCAATCTCTCTTGACCTCAACTTGCGAACTTCTCTATCTAAAATAGCAACAGGCTCCTCCTCATAAGACAAGTTCTCATCAAGCAAAACTGAATCCCAACGGATAATGTAGTTTCCATCCCCATGGTATCTTCTCAACATCGACACATGGAATACCGGATGTACTCCGGACAGCCCTGGAGGCAAGGCTAACTCATAAGCCACCTCTCCTACTCGCTTAAGTACTTCAAATGGTCCAATGTATCTTGGACTTAGTTTACCCCTTTTTCCAAACCGCATCACCCCTTTCATTGGTGAAACTTTCAACAAGACTTGTTCACCTTCCATGAACTCTAAGTCTCTAACCTTTCGATCTGCATATTCTTTTTGTCTATTTTGTGCCGCTAGA
Organism: Solanum lycopersicum; assembly: GCF_036512215.1. Lineage (NCBI taxonomy): Eukaryota > Viridiplantae > Streptophyta > Magnoliopsida > Solanales > Solanaceae > Solanum > Solanum lycopersicum. The sequence goes on along the minus strand of NC_090810.1, from coordinate 32,324,169 downwards.
AGCTTTTCTTGAATAGACCTCACTTTTTCCATCGAATCCCTCAAGAGATCAGTACCCCAAGGTCTGACCTCGAACGCATCAAACCAACCAATGGGAGACCTACACCTCCTACCATACAATGCTTCAAATGGGGCCATATCAATGCTTGAGTGATAGCTATTATTGTATGAAAACTCCGCTAAGGGTAAGAAGCTATCCCAATGACCACCAAACTCTATCACACACGCACGAAGCATATCCTCCAACACTTGAATCGTTCGCTCAGACTGACCATCGGTCTGGGGATGGAACGCAGTACTAAGGTCCAACCTAGTACCCAATTCTGCATGCAATGTTTTCCAAAACTTAGAAGTAAACTGCGTACCTCTATCTGATATGATGGATAGTGGAACCCCATGCAATCGCACCACTTCCAAGATGTAAAGTTTGGCTAACTTTTCTGCATTGTAAGTCACCTTGACCGGAATGAAATGAGCAGATTTAGTTAACCTATCAACAATTACCCAAATGGAGTCATACTTACCCATTGTCTTCGGAAGACCAACCACAAAATCCATTGCAATTCTTTCCCACTTCCATTCCGGAATGGGCATTCTCTGAAGTGTTCCTCCGGGCCTTTGGTGTTCATACTTTACTTGTTGACAGTTTGGACATTTGGCAATAAAATCCACAATGTCACGCTTCATTCTACTCCACCAAAAGTGTTTCTTTAGGTCACGATACATCTTGGTTGCGCCCGGATGTATAGAATACCTTGAACTATGAGCCTCTGTCAGAATAGTATTGATCAAATCATCGACGCGGGGTACACATACCCTTCCCTTGATTCTCAAAACACCTTCCTCATCGATTTGTGCTTCCTTAGCCTCTCCTCGCAATACTTTATCTTGAATTCTGTGCAGTTTCTCATCATCAGACTGTCTTCCCTTAATCTTGTCAAGAAAGGAAGATCTTGCCTCCACAGAAGTCAACAATCCTCCCCTCTCATTTACTTCTAATCTCATCAAGTCATTAGCTAGAGTCTGAACCTCTCTAGCCAATGGGCGTCTAGAAGCTTGCAAGTGAGCTAGACTTCCCATGCTTCCCGCCTTCCTACTTAAAGCATCCGCTACAACATTCGCCTTCCCCGGATGATACAAGATAGTGATATCGTAGTCCTTTAGTAACTCCATCCATCTCCTCTGTCTTAAGTTCAAATCTTTCTGAGTAAAGACATACTGAAGGCTACGATGATCCGTATAGATCTCACACTTAACCCCATACAAATAGTGTCTCCATTGTTTTAATGCAAACACTATCGCAGCCAATTCCAAATCGTGGGTCGGATAGTTACGTTCATGCACCTTTAATTGCCTTGAAGCATAAGCAATCACACTCTTCTCTTGCATTAGTACTGCACCCAAACCAGAATAGGATGCATCACAATAAACAATGAAGTTCTTACCCTCTACTGGCAAGGTAAGGATAGGTGCGGTAGTCAACAAAGTCTTGAGCTTCTGAAAGCTTTCCTCACATTCATCCGACCATACAAATGGGACATTCTACTTAGTCAAGTTCGTCAATTGGGAAGCAGTAGAAGAGAATCCCTTGACAAATCGGCGGTAGTAGCTAGCTAACCCAACAAAGCTCCTTATTTCTGACACATTAGTGGGTCTTACCCAATTCTTCACTGTCTCAATCTTAGAAGGATCCACCATCACTCCATCCTTAGAAACCACGTGCCCCAAGAAGGACACCGCATCTAGCCAAAACTCACACTTAGAGAACTTGGCATAAAGCTTTTTCTCCCTCAACATTTCCAACACCATTCTCAAATGCTCTTCATGTTCCTTCTTGCTCTTTGAGTATACCAATATATCATCAATAAATACGATCACGAAGAGGTCCAAATATGGCTTAAAAATCCCGTTCATCAAGCTCATGAATGCAGCAGGGGCATTCGTAAGACCAAAGGACATCACTACAAATTCGTAATGCCCATACCTCGTTCGAAAAGCAGTCTTTGGCACATCCGTTGCCCGTATTTTCAATTGATGATAACCGGATCTCAAGTCAATCTTAGAGAAGACACAAGCACCTTGTAACTGATCGAACAGATCATCAATGCGGGGAAGAGGATACTTGTTCTTTATGGTCACCTTGTTTAGTTGTCTGTAGTCTATACACATTCGAAAACTCCCATCCTTCTTCTTTACAAACAAAACCGAAGCACCCCAAGGAGATGCACTTGGTCTAATGAAGCCTTTGTTCAATAACTCTTGAAGTTGTGCTTTTAACTCTCTTAACTCTGCGGGAGCCATTCTATAAGGGGGTATAGAAATGGGGCGAGTACCGGGTTCAAGATCAATACAGAAGTCAATATCCCTATCCGGTGGCATACCAGGAAGATCTGCAGGGAACACATCCAGAAACTCACGAACTACTGAAACCGACTCAATCGAAGGTACTTGGGTAGTGTCATCCTTGAGATGTGACAAGAAAGCTAAACACCCTTTACTAATCATTTTCTTAGCACGAAGAAAGGAGACGATGCGGACCGGATTGGAAGTGTAGTCACCCTCCCACACTAACGGGTCTGTCCCAGGCTTGGCTAACGTCACCGTTTTAGCATTACAATCCAAGATTGCAAATTGCGGAGAAAGCCAAGTCATACCCAGAATCACGTCAAAATCATCCATTTCTAAGATAACCAAATCTACATAAGTGTTGCTCCCCACAAAGTTTACCAAACAAGACCTATATACCTTTTCAACTACCACAGACTCACCCACCGGAGTAGAGACACGAATAGGCATATCAAGTAATTCACAATGTAAATTTAGACCATTAGCAAATGATACATAAGAAAACGTGGATCCAGGATCAAACAATACAGAAGCCATGCAATCACAAACCAGAAGATTACCTGTGATGACAGCATCAGATGCCTCCGCTTCAGACCGCCCAGGGAAAGCGTAACAATGGGCCCTATCGTTCGTCTGTCCGTTGCCCCTACCATGTTGTGATGTAGTGGCCCCAGTTTGCCCATTACCTCTGCCGTTTTGGTGACCACTATTACCTCGACCACCACGCCCTCCAGAAAAACGGCCTCTACCATGACCACCTCTACCTCTAGCTATTGAGGGTCTGTAACTTGGTCTGGGACAATTTCTCCTAATATGTCCAATCTCCCCACATCCATAACATTCTTTGGAGTCGATCATATGCCCCTCGGAGAAGTGTTGACCGGTCTGAGGTGGTCCCCCAACTACAGTCTGTAGTGAAGACTGAATTGGTCGGACTGAGTAACTTCCCGAACCCTGTCCTCTAGTGTAAGAACCATTAAACTCACCTCCCTTTCGAAGCCTTTTTGATGTCGATGTTGTGGTGAAGTCGTCTGGCTTCACTCCTTCCACTTCTATCACAAAGTCTACCACCTCTTGGAAGGATTTTGCCGTTGCCGCTATCTGTAAGGCCGAGATCCGCAATTCTGACCTCAACCCCTTCACAAACCGGCGAATCCGCTCTTGAGGACTGAAACAGAGTTGAGTGGCATATCTGGATAGTGCACGAAACTTAGCCTCATAAGCATTAACCGACATCCTACCTTGCTCTAGGCTCAAGAACTCATCCCTTTTCCTATCCCTCAAAGTTCGGGGGATATACTTCTCCATAAACAAACTAGAGAATGAGGCCCAAGTCATAGGTGGTGCCTCTATTGGTTGACACTCGATATGTGACCGCCACCACATTTTGGCGTTCCCTTGAAACTGATAAGTCACAAACTCCACACCAAACCGTTCTACTATACCCATCTTGTGCAATAGCTCGTGACAGTCAACCAGAAAATCATAAGCATCCTCAGATTCCGCACCCTTGAAGACTGGAGGTTTCAATTTCAAGAACTTACTGAAAAGTTCATGCTGATCATTTGTCATTATAGGCCCAGTAGTCAAACGTGGAAACGTGCCTATTTCCAATGGAAAATCCATGAGGGGAGCCATAGTAGCCGCATGTTGTACTTCTGAAACCGGAGGTGTTGGCGCAGAAAACACTGGAGGTGCCTGACCTTGATCAGATAACCCGCTAAGATAAGCCAGAACCTGATTGATCATCTCTGGGGTAGGTTGGGGTGGCATTTCCTCATTTTGCACTTGTTCATTCACCCCATCCTCCCCCTCTCTTATCACTTCCTCAGTCGGTGGAGGAGTCACCGCCCTAGTATCATATGGGCTAGGTGCTTGTCCTCTTCCCCTAGAGGACGTCCTCCCACGGCCTCTTGCCGCTGCTCTTCCTCGAGCTACAGCCCCAGTGGCTGGCTCAGACGCACCCTGTCCCGCCGGTGCTGGTGTTGGTGTTGGCGTAGTCATTGCTCTAGTTCTAACCATCTGCGAAAGGGAGTGAAGATGGTCAGATACCAATTCGTATCGCCTAGATACCAATTGGACTCAAGTAGTAGTACGAAAGAAAGAATGAAAGAGTGAAATTTTTCCTAAAGTCTTATATAGCCTCTAAAGGAAAAGTAAAGGCGTCCCCCTACCGTTCCTTAAGACTCTACTAGACCTGTTCTTGTGTGATGAGACCAACGAACCTAATGCTCTGATACCAAGTTTGTCACGACCCAAACCGGGTTGCTACTGGCACCCACACTTACCCTCCTATGTGAGCGAACCAACCAATCTAAACCTTAACATTTCAACGTATATCAACAGAAAGTAATGCGGAAGACTTAAACTCATTAATAAAAACAATTCAAAACTATTATTATCATCCCCAAAATCTGGAAGTCATCATCACAAGAACATCTACAATCAAATGACTAAACTAAGAGTATTCTAAAAGCTAAAAATACATAAGAAGCTAGTCCATGCCGGAAGTTCAATGCATCAAGACTTGAAGAAGAAGATCCAGTCCAAGCTAGAAGCATTAGCTCACCCTGAATTTCCGATGTAGTAAGACTGGCTTGAATTACTGTTGAGTTGAAGACGATGGCATGTTTGCTGTACTCCACAAATAAACAAGAAGAAAACATAAAAGTAGGGGTCAGTACAAAACACGGGTACTGAGTAGATATCATCGGCCAACTCAAAATAGGGAACAGTATATATCAAGTATTACCGTAAATCAACTATAAAACTCAACTTGTAACAACAACAAGTACTATAATCATCAATAAGTACCATCAAGTTCACACATGAGGACTCAAGCCCCAATACCATACTCATTTGGGAATCATGTTCGTTAGATTGAGTATATTAACATCTTTCAAGATTCATTATCTTTATTTCTCTTGTGTCGATACGTGACACTCCGCTCCCTCATATTCATTATTCCTCTTGTGTCGGTACGTGACACTCCGATCCCCTAAATCTACGTGTCGGTTCGTGACACCCGATCCCCTAAATCTACGTGTCGATTCGTGACACCCGATCCCCTAATTCTACGTGTCGGTTCGTGACACCGATCCCCTAATTCTACGTGTCGGTTCGTGACACCCGATCCCCTAATTCTACGTGTCAGTTTGTGACACCCGATCCCCTAATTCTACGTGTCGGTTCGTGACACCCGATCCCCTAATTCTACGTGTCGGTTCATGACACCCGATCCCCTACATGTGTCGGTACGTGACACTCCGATCCACTAATATCATTCTGTAAATCATCAAGCCTTCTCTATACCAAGGCATCATCAATCCCATTACTTTAATTCATCAAGCCTTCTTCTATACCAAGGCATCATCATTAATAATGTATATTAAAGTTTC
>NC_090810.1:32308426-32310926 GCF_036512215.1 Solanum lycopersicum | reverse complement strand
AGGTTAATGTTACTAACCCTGTGCCAGAGAAGATAGCAGTCAAGGATTCAAATGGTAGAACATTTATGCAAGATGTTGTGATGGAATGGAAGCCATTATACTGTGATAAATGCCAGAGGATTGGGCATCAATGTCAAGAGACAACAAAGGAGGATCAGCCAAAGAAGAGAAGGCCCTGGAAAAAAGTTACACAGGCTTGGCAATACAAAGGGCCTATTCAACAACAGGAGAAGATAGGGGAACAGACAAAGGGGGAAGATATCAAGGAAGATGAACCTGTTACTGTACAAGAGGAGGAGAATGAGCTAAGAAATGATCAGGTAATCCATACACCTGAAATAAGCTTAAGGCCTAATACTGGGAGTACTCAGCTGGAGTTTAGCCTGTCAAACTTTCCAATGTTATCAGCTATACCTATAAGGAATGGTTTTGAGAGTCTTATGAATAGTAAGTTGGTGTCATTGCCTGTGGATAGGGGGAACTTCAAAATTTTGTTAATGAAGTGGAGCTTTTGGAATGTTAGAGGCATGAATAAGAGATATAAGCAGAAGGAAATAAAGAAGTTTTTGCACAATAATAAAGTTTCTTTGGCTGGCTTAATTGAAACTAGAGTGAAAGAGAACAATAATAGTGCAACAATTAATAGCATAGCTGCAGGGTGGAAGTGTTTCAATAACTACAAAGATGTTGTAAATGGGAGAATATGGATTATATGGGATGATAGCTGGTATGATGTTAAGCTTATTGCAAGTTCAGCTCAGATGATACATTGTTATATACAAGAAAGAAGCAAAGGGTATCAATTCAACCTCACAATAGTGTATGGGTTTAATACCATAGAGCAGAGGAAGTGTATGTGGGATGATGAACAAGATGGGTCATGGTCTTAATACAGCTGAGCAGAGAAAGAGTTTGTGGAAAGATTTGGAAACTCTAGCACAAGGTATTACACAATCTTGGTTGATAGTAGGAGATTTTAATGCTGTAATGTATGCTAAGGATAGAATAGCTGGGGTTCCTGTTACTAGTAATGAGATAAAAGATTTTGGAGATTGTGTGAGAGACATGGGGGTTAATGAACTGCAATGGAATGGTAAGTACTACACTTGGAATAATAAGCAATGTGGAGAGAGTAGAATCTCAAGTAGAATAGATAGAGCCTTTGGCAATGATGAATGGATGGATAACTGGGGGCATGTAGTGGTAGAGTATGGGAATCCAAATATTTCAGATCATAGCACTATGATGTTAACTCTGGAAAAAACTCAACAGCATGGGAAATGTAGCTTCAAATGTTTCAATGTTTGGACTGAGCATGAGAGGTTTATGGAGATTGTAGAAACTGCATGGAAAAGACAATATGGTTATGATGCAATGAAGAAAGTGTGGTGTAAATTGAAGGATCTACAACATAGACTACAGCAGCTGAACAGGAAAGAATTCAAGTACATTGGGAAGAAGATTGAACAGGCTAGAATAGATGTAGCAAATATTCAAAATCAGCTGAATGAACAAGCTACTGATGAGTTGATTATGAAGGAGAAGGAGTTATTGATCAATCTTGAAAAATGGTCCTTAATTGAAGAGAATGCTCTGAGACAAAAATCAAGAATTAAATGGATTCAACTAGGAGATGCAAATAACAAGTACTTTAGTGCAGTCATTAAAGAGAGAACTCAAAAGAAGCAAGTAAGAAGTATTATGACCTTAAGTGGTCAGATGATATATGATCCCAGGAAATCCAAGAGGAGTTTGTGATATTTTATAAGAGTTTGATGGGGACTTCAGCAGGAAAGCTACCAACAGTCAATGTAAAAGTGATGAAGAGAGGGCCTGCACTGACACAACAACAAAGAATTCAGCTGTGTAGAGATGTAACTGAACAGGAAATATTTGAAGTATTGAAATCCATAGGAGATGATAAGGCACCAGGGATAGATGGATACAATGCTTATTTTTTTAAACATACTTGGAAGATAGTTAAAAGGGATGTCATTGAAGGTGTGGAAAACTTCTTCAAAACTGGGAAACTACATAAGGAGTTTAATTGTACACTAGTAACTCTCATTCCAAAAGTGCAGAATCCCAAAACAGTGAAAGAGTATAGACCAATAGCCTGTTGTACAGTGATGTATAAGATCATTTCCAAGGTGCTAACTAACAGAATTCAGGGGGTGATTCAGAGCATTATATGTGAAAGTCAAGCAGGGTTCATACCAGGAAGGAAGATTACAGATAATATAGTTCTTGCTCATGAATTGGTTAAAGCATATACTAGAAAGCACATCTCTCCTAGAAGTATGTTGAAGATTGATCTGCAGAAAGCCTATGACTCAGTAGAATGGGATTACCTAGAACAAGTAATGTGTGGACTTGGATTCCCTGAGATGTTTGTTAAATGGATAATGAAATGTGTTACAACAGTCAACTACTCCATAGTTGTTAATGGACAGACTTCAAAGAGCTTTGATGCAGCTAAAGGATTAAGACAAGGAGATCC